>NC_090195.1:4404799-4409799 GCF_024679245.1 Pseudorasbora parva
TCATGTTGCCCTATGCTGAAGAGGACATGCCCTTGAAACGGTTGTTTCAACAAGACAATGACCCAAAACACACTAGTAAACGGGAAAGTCTTGGTTCCAAACCAACAAAATTAATGTTATGGAGTGGCCAGCCCAATCTCCAGACCTTAATCCAATTGAGAACTTGTGGGGTGATATCAAAAATGCTGTTTCTGAAGCAAAACCAAGAAATGTGAATGAATTGTGGAATGTTGTTAAAGAATCATGGAGTGGAATAACAGCTGAGAGGTGCCACAAGTTGGTTGACTCCATGCCACACAGATGTCAAGCAGTTTTAAAAAACTGTGGTCATACAACTAAATATTAGTTTAGTGATTCACAGGATTGCTAAATCCCAGAAAAAAAAATGTTTGTACAAAATAGTTTTGAGTTTGTACAGTCAAAGGTAGACACTGCTATTTTTTTGAACACACCCCTTTCAACTAATTGCCCAATTGCACAGCCTTAAGAGCGTGCATATCATGAATGCTGGGTCTTGTTTGTTTTCTGACAATCTACTGAAACTACTGGTAACTTGTTTGCCACGTAGCAATAAAAAATATACTAAAAACATTGATTATTCTGGTTAGTCACATTGTACTGCTATTATTTTGAACAATACTGTACATAAAATATATTAAATGTCTTGAAAATAATTGTTTGCTATATTGAAAATATCTGTTGTGTTCAATGACAGCCTTAAGTATTACAAAAATATGATTATTAGAAGTCAACTTTAGAGGAAAAAAAGTAATATTAATATAATATAATGTAATATAACTATAATATAATTTAAGGGATCTGAAATAGCACCAAAATACAAAAACACTGATAGAGAAAACACATATTCATAACCACTGTGACTTCTTCGGATAAATATATTCGATGATATGATTATAATGTGATTTGTGCTTAATTATGTCTGCTCTTTTCTTGTCTGTATATGCCTCGCATCTGCCAATACTATATGTAAAAATTTGTCTAATATGCTAATTCAGCATTATCAAGAGGTGTGGCACTACGACACACGAAAACTAAAAATCTTTCATTTTAACTTCTGTAGTCATCTTACCAGAAGCCATCATCACCAAGAGTTCCTCAGCTGAAGTCACAATGAACACACACACACCAGTTCTTGGTGCCAGTAGGCAGGGACTTGCCTGAAAGATTGAAAGCAATTAAAACTATCATCTGCAATGGCTTTAGGCTGGCCTGTGGCTGCAAGCAAGAGCTGCCAAACTCCATCAGACTCTCAGAGAGAGAGACAGAGAGACAATAGCACTGGAGAGAGAGAGAGACAGAGAGACAATAGCACTGGAGAGAGAGAGAGAGAGAGAGAGAGAGAGAGAGAGAGAGAGAGAGAGAGAGAGAGAGAGAGAGAGAGAGAGAGAGAGAGAGAGAGAGAGATTTCTATCTTAACACTAGATGGCCACCAACACTAGACAGAGATGCTGTCTGTTTGTGACTGATATAAACTACTTTTATATTTTACATCTGAGTCATTGTCTATCAAAGTCATTAACAGATCCACCACCGAATCTACGAGCTTAATCTAAAATACTGATGACTCGGATCTGAATTCACACAGGTTACAATCCTCCTGTATATCTGGAGGCTAACTTAACTTAAAGGGTACACAAGACACACAGTTTCTCATTTTAATCTTGAGTAGTAATGCATCCTTCATATCTCTGAAGAGTCCTTAGTTTTATCATATTTATAAAAGACAGATGCGCTGTACCAATTCTTTCCAAAAAACAGCCGAGCTCGTGGAGGCGTGCTGTGGGCAGAGCTAAAGAGTCAAGAGCAAACACACACACAAATAGGACTCAGACTCAGCCACCACCAATGTGCAGCATCCACCTGGATGATGCGACGGCAGCCATTTTACGCCAGAACACCCACCGCACACCAGCTGATTGGTGGAGAGGAGACCGAGTGATTAAGCCAATCAGGATATGGGGATTATCAGGAGGCCATGATGAACAGGGGCCAATGGGCAAATTTGGCCAGGATATGTTCAATAAGTTATGACAACATATGTTTTTACATTGTTTTAACTCATCAAAATAAGTTAAGAAATGTTAAACTTCTTTTTATTTGTTATACAAGATGTAACAAATTTTTTAAAGTCAGTTTAACATCACTTAAGTTGAAATAACTTAAACATCCAAGTCGATTGTACTGCAAAAGTTAGAAATTTGCCTCTTTTTTTTTTTACAGTGTAGTGTAAAGCAGAGCAGGACCGAGTGTTGTGGAGCTATTATTATACAAACACACGGCTCGCGAGTACCGGGACTTTTATTATGACGGGACGGGACACAGTCGCTGGGCGCATGCACTGATCCGCTCTTCCGGTTATGATTATAAGGTAAAGCAGCTCTGTTTATCATATTAGATACATTTAAGTGTGTTTAAAAGTATGTTATGACGTTCCTCTGTGCGTTCGCTCGGCACACTGACTGTTCACACTGCTAAGAGAAAAGCGCTTTTGCAGAATACAACCGAGAGTAACGCAGATATGACACGATTGACAGGCGACTCCCTCAGACACTATGCTGACACGTCCCGGTCATTAGTTAAAATAGCAATTTTCTCACAATTTACAAATAGTTGGAAACATTTGGGATATTGTAAGAACTCAACTGAACAAAATATATAACACTGGCCTAGTGTATTTTGAATATTTTACTGCAAAAATACTACACAGTGCACCTTTAAGTCCTGTATTCTGATTTGCATTTGGATTCCTCTTCAGGTTCTAACTCTAATTCTACTTTTAATTCTAATTCTAACAGTCTCTAAATCTTCCTCTCCTTCTTGTTCTTTTATTCTGTCCTCGCAGCTGTCACAGTAACTCAGCGTCTACATTATCTCTGCAGATCCCTCTCTGTCTCTCTCTCTCCTTTCCTCTTTGTGACAGTTCGAGTTGTTCAGAGTGACAGGTTGATATCAGAGTCCTAATCGCTGTCCGTGCCACCAGTCCAGGACCAGTCGACCAGAGCCCTCGGGTGCCAGAACCCATCACTGTACCCCACACACACACACACACACACACACACACACACACACACACACACACACACGTCTCAGTCATCAGGAGGCCCCTGCGGTGCTGAGCCACATCACTGTCCATGTATCCTGCAGCGACCGGGGCCGAGACAGGAACACAAGCCCGTGCGCTAGGTACACACACACGGCAACACGCACATACGAGTGTCATAAACCATCACACACAGACGCGTATACATTTCAGTGCAGTGCCAGTTAGGGAGGGTCCTGCGGTGCCACGCCACATCACTGTCTACATCTCCACTGGCATCCAGGGGTCAGACAAACACACACTCTTCAGATAATGACCGTCTCTTTGGATCAACATAAACGAAGAGATCTGGCTCTTTAAAACTAAACCAAAAAGGGTTTTTCAGCCTGATGCCAGTTGAGTAGGCTAGTAACAATCATGAATTTTGCGCAAATACAAAATAAATACGTCTGCAAGCAGCCATTATCAGGGCAACAGAAGCACACAAGCAAGCTAATAGGCTAACTGTGAAAATGAGTAAAGATATTTAGAGACAATTTTAAGCAAAAAGGTTGAAAACCCACATAAATAGATTATTTATTGTATTTAGCCGTTTTCCTGTTTTGTTTAATTATAGCACCACTAAATGTCCTGAGAGTGCCCCCATACAGAAGCGTCATTTGACATTTGGCCGTTAGCATTTAATCAACCTGCTATGATTCAGATTTTCCTACGGTGGTTACAATGTTGAACAAACCATAGGACGAATCTAGCATGTTTGGTATCGTTGGACTCATCAAGGATTCATAACTCTAATGATACAAAAATTAGGTAAAACTCTTCAGATGCATTTGGCAATGCATTGAAAACGTACATTATGATCAGCTCATGCAGTTTATGGGGGTTGAAGCCATGACAGTGGTGTTGCAAGAGAAAAGCTCTACCTGAACACTTCAGCCCAAAATCAAAATGAAAAAACAAAACAAGAAAATTGTATTTCGCTTAAAGAAAATTATTTTCATGACAAATAAGCACACCTCGTTCTCACTTCTTTTGCATTATTTAAATGTCATCATCAAAAATAATATAATACCGCTTTTTTAAATTATTGCTGTAATTATTTAAAAAAAATATGTTAAACATCGAAGCATATTACATTAATGTTGTAAAAATATATACACTCCTTGAGTGTGTTGAAAAAAGTTAAAATGCCTTTATTTTTTCATGGCTTAAACATTTAAAAATTGTGTTGACACACCCTGACGAAGGCATGTAAAGCCGCAACGCGTAGGTGTACCTGTCACCAATTTTTAATGTTTAAACCATGAAAAAATAAAGGCAATTTAACTTTTTCAACACACCCATCGAGTGCATTGGACTTCTTTTGCTTCTAGACCTAATTATCCTACACAACCAAAGAGCACCGGGATTTTACACCCTGTGCAGCACTTCTTGCATTCCTTGCTTTGATATATACACTCCTGTTCAAAAGTTTGGGGTCAATAAGATTTTGTTATTTTTTAAGAAATTAATATTTGTATTCAGCAAAGACATTCAATTGAGCATAAGTGACAGTAAAGACATTTATGTTACAAAAGACTTCAATTTCATATAAATTTTGTTCTTTTCTAAATTTTGAAAGACATATTCATATTAGCATATTATGATTTCTGAAGGATCATGTGACAGCTGAATTTTCACCATTATTGCTCCAGTCTTCAATCACATTTTAAAATATTACTACAATAGAAAACTGTTCTTTAAAATTGTACTAATATTTCACACTTTTACCATTTTTTTGTATTTTTGAGCACAAGATAATTATATATTTATTTGAGGAGCCATGTATAAAAAGACAACTGCATTAGATCAAATTTCAAATTGTGATTTTTACACATTTTACTGTCCCCTCATCCTATCAGAGGAACCACGGGTGTAGAGAATCAGATCCACACGCACG